>NW_027509317.1:142500-149219 GCF_048541705.1 Temnothorax americanus | reverse complement strand
TTGCACGCTGAGCGAAAGCATGACACCCGCGCCTATATACTGATCGAGAGTTTATTCTGTGCGTCGTGTGGAGGCCCACTACATCAAATAATACCGTGTAATCTCTGTTCAGTTTCACTGTTTGTGATTGATAGTGCTACGTGACAAAGACATGGTGTCCGAAGGCTGTCTGTATTGCATATCAATAAAACTGCAGTTTATGCTTACAGCTTCTTTCATGTGTTGCTTCTTTCTAACTTATCTGTGTTCAAAACTCTAAATATTTTGTATAAAATCATTGTTGTGTTGCAAATTGCATAAGGTGTCTGACTCAAGAGCCAGGGGTTTCAAGTTGAAGTCAAGCTGTAGTAAGCAAATTTTCTATTTGTAGTTTTCGCATAATTTCTGAGCAAGAACGCGCGAACGGGAGCGAGAAAAACGGCGCGAACGAGAAGACGCGCGCGAACGGGGGCCGGGAGCGAGCGCGCGAGGGAGAGATAACGCGAGCGGGAGCGTGTGACGTCACGCGGACTCCGCGGCGCGGCGAAACGCAGACCCCCTCCCTCGCTCCGCGGCGAAAACGCGGTCGCCCCGCGGCGCCGGAAAACGCGGACCTCTCGCCCCGCGGCGCCGAAAAACGCGGACCCCCTCGCCCCGCGGCGCCGGAAAACACGGCGCCCGAAAAACGCGGTTCCCCCCTCACCCTCCCCCCCGCGGCGCCCAAGAACGCAGTTCCCCCTCCCCCACCCCGCGGCGCCCAAGAACGCGGTTCCCCCTCCCCCACCCCGCGGTCCCCCCCCCCGCCCGCGGTTCCCCCCCCGCCCGCGGTCCTTTCCCGCCCGCGGTTTCCCCCCCGCCCGCGGTTCCCCCCCCGCCCGCGGTTCCCCTAAGGCCCCTCACCACCCCTCGCCCTTGGTATGTGGTCCAGAACCGGCCTAGCTTATCTACTCAATTAACGCAATTTTCTTACGGTCTACCGCAACAACGCTGGGGATCTTCTCTCCCCTCGAGACGCACGAACAGCCTCACCCGTAAACTCGACACAGCCGTGGGCCATTAATCCCGATGAAACGCACGGATAGCTAATTACAAATGGCACAAACTTAACCGGCAACGATAACTACGAGACCCTCTCACGCACGAGAGCCTCTTTTCAAAACTACGACACGGTTAATAAGCCAACGGCGATCATAAAATTCCACGCGACAAAATTGCCCGCAACGAAAGTACACGCAACGAAATTACACAAAACGAAATCACCCGCAACAAAATTACGCGAAACGAAATCACACGAAACGGAACCACAAGCACGCTGACTGTCGGCGGCCGTACGTTCGCATCCCCGAGACGGGCACTCGCGATCATTTTGTCGCGCGGGCCCTCCCGCGGTATGGCACTCGGTATTCTTTAATTACGGTTGATTTCATACATTACCGCGGCACAACGCGACTCCCGGGAGGGCCTAGGTATTACCGCGATCTTATTTCGAGAAAGGCTGAGCAGTGGCCTTACAAATTCTTCCTGTTCCGGCAGCTCGTCGCTCGGCTCGCAGGGCTGGATGTTGCCGGGATGGCGGCTCGCACGACAGTAGCGTTCCCTCGGTCCGGCGGGACCACGCTAGGCCCGCGCGCGCCCGCGCGCGCCGGTTTACCTAGCCTGGTCGGTGCTGCGCCCTGGCCTGCCAGCGATCCCCCTAGACGACCGCCGCGCCGCACTAGGGCGTCCCCTGTCACTGCTCCCATCCGCCGGCGGTAGGTTTAAAGTCCGCCTACGTGAGACCGGCTGTCCAGGCCGCGACTCATCGTCCGGTTCCTCGACGGCCAGGCTGGCCGGGCCTTGGCTCGTCGACCGGGGGCGGTACACCGGAGGTGGCCCCGTTCTTTGACGGGAACCTTCGTCGGGGCATCCCCCTCTTCGGGTCCTCCGTACTCGGGCTGCAGCGCTCTCGTGCCGCCGGTGACAGGCCAGCTAATTTTCCGGCTGTGGGGTCCAGCGTGACCCGCCCGTCGACCGTCCGCCCTCGGAAGCTTCTGGCTGTCCACCTGTAAGTCCCTCGATGCGGCATACGCCGTTACAATTCCGTGACCCTGGCCATCTGCTCCGCACTCCCTCAACCTGTAAAGGCTCGTCTACACGACAAGGCATAAAAGCGCGGCGCAAGGGCGCAGGCACAAACTCAAGCGTAGGCGCAAGATGTCTGCGCCATGCTCGTCTACACAGGAACACGCAACGCAGGCGTGAAACAAGTGCCGCAAGCGCAAGACGCGTAGAAACGTTTAAACGTGCAGTCGTGATACAACTAGGTGGTGAATAATTGCTGTGAGTTTTTAATCTGCTAGCAGTGCTGTTGTGTTATAAACATAAATATATATATATGTGAATTACGTTATAACAAATAAATATATATGTATATATATATATATATATATATATATATATTTTTTTTTGTTATAACGTAATTCAAACCTAATTCAAAATAATCCGAACAGGGAGAAGTATACACGTGGATGGTCTTCTAAATGGAACCTGATGAGGAAAGGTTTTTTCTCATCGCGTGCGTGGGAATATATATTGTGCTTCATCATCATCAACTTCTGCTACACAATATTCAGAGATATCGTGGCAGGGGGCATAGGAGATGGTGGATTCGACCAGTAAATCGACAAAGAGAACAGCAAGGATTCTACCACAACCTTGTATCAGAAACCCAGTTGGCAGATCATGAAGAATTTTTTGCTAACCTTCGAATGTGGCCGGAACAATTTGAATTTCTACATAACATCGTATGTCCATTGCTTGAAAGGCAGACAACTGTGATGAGAGAGCCTCTACCATCGAAACTGAGGCTAGGAATGACATTGATGTGAGCACAGCTTATCAAAAATTATCTTTATAGTCATTGTTTGTAACATCGTATGTACGAAATTATTTTATTGTTGTGCTTTTATATGTTTATATATTGCGCAATTTTCTTTTTAGGTTTCTTGCTCAAGGTGGAACAGTCCAAAGCTTGCATAATAAGTTCCGTGTTGGTAAAAGCACAGTACATCGGGTCATTGAAGAGACGTGCAAGGCAATATGGGAGAAGCTGCACCCTATTTACCTGCCTCAGCTGACCAGGAACGATTTTAAAAGAATTGCTGCTCAATTTTTTGATCTGTGGCAACTTCCTAATTGTATAGGTGCTATTGACGGCAGGCATATGCGCATTAAAGCACCACCTATGTCAGGCAGTGAATTCTACAATTATAAGGGATTTTTCAGCGTTGTTCTTTTGGCTGCAGTAGATGCCCATTACAAATTTACTTGGGTAGATGTTGGACAGTATGGTAAGTGTGCTTACTACTATTAGCACTACTTAAAATGTCAAATTTATAGGATCTGGTTGCAATTGTATCTGTGCATTATGTTTTAGGATCCATAAGTGATGGTGGAGTTTGGTCCAACTCTGACTTTGGACAAGCTTTGAATCATGGCGAAGTTGACCTACCACTGGACAAACCTCTTCCTGGAACTGACATCTCTTTTCCATACTTCTTTGTGGGTGATGAAGCGTTTCCCCTAAAGAAGTACCTCATGCGCCCTTTTCCTGGAAGGATGCACCAAGTGCTGCCAGATGAGCAACGAATTTTTAATTACCGTTTATCTCGAGCACGGCGTGTATCGGAAAATGCTTTTGGCATACTGACAATGCGGTGGCAGATTTTGAATTCACCTCTAGTGTGTTCTGTGGAAAAAGCCGAAGACATTATCAAAGCCTTGGTTTGTCTGCACAATATGTTAATGGATTAAAGATGATGGTTACATAAATCCTGGACAACTAGAGTTGGAACTACAAAATGGCAACATACAGGCAGGAGCTTGGACAACTGCTCAAGTAACTGAAAATTACTTTCAGAGACTTGGCAGAGTAGGAGCCAATAGGGCAGCTTCAATAGTAAGTGGTATGAGAGAACACCTTGCTAAATACTTAGCTTCAGACATAGGCACTGCTCAGGCACCTTGGCAATTTGAGCGGGCATTTCGAGGTGCTCGTTTGAATTTACCGCAATGAATTCAAGGTCTTGGTAACTCCTTTACTATTGAAGCTGCTCTATTGATAATTTCAATTGCTGTAACGTATCGAAATAAACTGAACACTTGTTCCTACGGTAATTTTTTTAATTTTTTTAAATTTGCTTATATTTGAAAAATTAAAAAAAAAAACAATTTTTACGTTTAATTTATCATTAGAAATTATTAACGAGTAAACAGATGGATATTTATAAGCTGTGTGTCAATTAGTAAAATGAAGCGAATAACGGGGAAAACCGCGAGACTGCGCCGCATGTTCAAAACTTTGCCTGATTTTTGTACAAAATGTTAATAAAGAAGATAAAAAAATAATTAAAATTTCTTAAATTTTAATTATAATTGTGTTTTTATTTATTTTGAATTACTGTATTAATACATATTATACCTTTAGAACATATTATAACATTTTACCTTTAATATTATAACATATTATAACATTTTACACTCCTTAATATATTTAAACTTAAAACTGAATCTTCAATTAATATAAAGGAACATACTTTGGTATTTATCACAGCTGATAAAATTAAAAAACCAGTCTTTTTTGTGCAACAAAACAAATTAAAATAAAGCCTCAAATAACATAAAAGTAAACATTTTGGTATTGATACCAAATAAAATATTACTATAGAACGACTAAACCAAAAAAATCAAATTTACGCATACATTTTAATCTTAACTTAGCGATTTCAAATTAAATTGAGTACTTGGCTATCACAGCTGCATTGAACCAACGCTCATACATTTAAGTATCAACACGAGTTTCAGAGTCATAGTCCCCTGAATGTTTTTTAGTGTAGTCTTTCACAACTGCCACCATGTCCATGACACATGACAGCCGTTCTTCCTCAGATACTTTATTAAGTGCAACGGCTATAAAACCTAACATTGCTTCTATATCTGATGTCATATTAGGGCCACCAGGATGGGGTGCTGGCTGTACTGGCTGTGATGGTCCAAACCTTTCAAGGGCTGCACTCAGAGATGCAGCCAGAAATGAAACATCTTTTGATGACTGAGAAAGTACGTCATTTGTTTTCTCAGAATCCCGCTTCCTCTTCTTCACAGGATCATTTGGAGGCACTGTTTTGGCTGGCTGAATAGAGGCCGCCATGGTTTTCAGACTTGTTACTGAGGCGGTACCTTCTGATGCTTTCTGAATTGCATATTCCTTTCCTTCTGTTTCATTGGATATGTTGGTTCCACTTGTATTAGTGATGTCTGAGTTCAAACCTATGCAATAATAAATAATAAAATATCATTATGTTGAATCAAAAATAATATTTAGTTGAAAACAATTTTTGAAAAACTTACTAGATGAAGGAGATGAGGACAAACAAATAAGGTCTGAATTCCATATAGGCGAAAGTGTAGATTGTTTGCCTAAGAAACAAAGAAAATGCAAAGAGGAGAATTTAGCTGATTTGCGAATAATACAGCCGATATTTTAAACAAGCTGAAAACAGGGGATTATTGCCTACCTTGAACAGCAGATGACGGAGATCGAACAGCTGAGAACTCGGGTCGAACAGCAGGTGACAAAGATCGAACAGCTGAGAACTCAGGTCGAACAGCAGGTGACGAAGAGCGAACAGCTGAGAACTCAGGTCGAACAGCAGGTGACGAAGATCGAACAGCTGAGAACTCGGGTCGAACAGCAGGTGACGAAGATCGAACAGCTGAGAACTCAGGTCGAACAGCAGGCCGTTGAAAATTTGAAGTTGTTCTGTGAAAAAACATATTACCCTTTAACTTCTGATTAGATTCAGGGACCGTATTCTCGAGTCTGCCCTAATGATTTTCGTATGCGACTTTCTATTTGAAAAGCATTGAATTTCGCATGCGAGTCATAAAAACGATTCGAGAATAGGGCCCCAGTTAACATGAATTATACATACTATAATATGATCCGCAAGGAATAGAAGGTCATTGTAAAATATCCAAGTAGACTGGTAGGTAGACGTGTCAGCCCCAGCTCCTGATCGTGGCATTGACATTGTGACTTTTTTTCTTTCCTTTCCAAACTTTTCACGGAGACGATGGAAAAGTTTTTCTGCTTGCAAACCTGAAAACAGAATGAAGTCAGACCATATAATTGTTTAATTTTTTATAACTTATTTACATTAAAATAATTTTTTTATATATTATTTTAATAAAAAAATTAATTTTATATTTTTAAAATTAAATATTTTACTAATACTTTAAATATAAAAATAAAGTAATTTTTAAAAATATATTATTTTTCATATTTATTTTAATTTTGTATCTTTTTTATATATTTATATATTTTTTAATTAATAAATTGTTATTTTATTATAATTAGAATATAATTTTTTTTATTAGCAACAAGTTCCTAACCTATAAATATGATACACATTTACTTACCAGTGAGTGCTGGGGTCATCGCTGCCCCTATACTTGCCCAAGTGAGGGATTTATCTTGGCACTTGCTGTAGCCCTTGCTTCTTTTTACGTACAGATGTGTATTGGGGCACACAAAGTGAATGAACGTACGGATATATATCTCACGTTCTTCCGAAACGTTATTCCCTATTTCATTACTTTCTTCCTCATTATAACTTTCTTCCATGTTTTCAACGTTCACACTGTACAGAGGTAAAGCCGGCGATGATACTTCTTCTTCTGGCACAAAAGTTTCTTCACGG